>NW_027102681.1:190000-236595 GCF_036373705.1 Amia ocellicauda
AGACCGGAACTATATATTACAAAACGAACACATTGTCTTGATAAAACAGCTGTAATTGAGTGCCTGACACGCCAGTCAAGCGCAATCTTGAGAAGGTGTGCATTTCAGTAAGGATTTCAATTGACATGCAGTATGAAACTGAAAGGAGGTTGCATCACTATGATGCATAACATTGCATGTATTGTATTTTCAAGTGTGTGCATTCATCCTGTTGTCATTTTGTTTTGAAAGTAGAAGAATAATTTTTGCTGAGGTTGCTGAGACAAATGTAAACCAGTAAAACATATGAAGAGAAACAAACCTTGAATATAAGTTCAGTTGTTTAAACATTTGACAAACTATGGTGAGGGGGTAAGAAAACACACAAATCCAGCAGCTCCTGTATTTCAATACACCAGAACCCAATATTATTGGCGAGTCGGGTAGTCCATCATCACAGTTCGAGGGCAGGCATCATTTCAGTAATTTCATCCCGTTGCATTCACATCCGTGCCTTGAATGAGATTGAATGTGATCTTTGCTCTCAAGTATGTTCCCAAGTTTTACACTTTCGTGCTTTGCATGAATGGGAATGGAACCGTGTGTGTTGAATGAGGCTCCTTGTGAGCACTGAACTTTGTCCGGTGGAGTTCCTTTTTGTGTTGCTGTAATTGTGTCATTTCTCGATGAGAAAGATTAGGCAACATTTAGTCACTTCTAGCCATGATGCTCAATTTATTTATGAATGTACCCTAGTTACTAGGGACCGTTTACGTTGGAGAACAAGATCTATTGTATGCCTGTGTATTTGGGGAAGTCAAATCTGAAATAATGATGAAATTGCGTGTATCCAAAGTTAAAACTCGTGATTTGTCGCCCTCTGGTGTGTAAAAGATGCAAAAGCTTACAGCACCTGGTATTCCCAGGCGGTCTCCCATCCAAGTACTGACCAGGCCCGAGCCTGCTTAGCTTCCGAGATCGGACGAGATCGGGCGTATTCAGGCTAGTATGGCCGTAAGCCAGAAAGGCTGTCCCTGACGCTCTACTTAAAGGGAAGGCAATATCCGTTTCTGCCGTTCATACTTACAGTTGAACTGTCTCTCTACTCTAAAGCCCGGGACACAGCAGCGCGCCGCAGATAGTCCCTGCTAACACGCCACGTTGTGGCAACATTGTGGCAACGTTGTGCGTTAGCTGGGGTGCCACACCAGACCGGAACTATATATTACAAAACGAACACATTGTCTTGATAAAACAGCTGTAATTGAGTGCCTGACACGCCAGTCAAGCGCAATCTTGAGAAGGTGTGCATTTCAGTAAGGATTTCAATTGACATGCAGTATGAAACTGAAAGGAGGTTGCATCACTATGATGCATAACATTGCATGTATTGTATTTTCAAGTGTGTGCATTCATCCTGTTGTCATTTTGTTTTGAAAGCAGAAGAATCATTCAACAGGTTGCTGAGACAAATGTAAACCAGTAAAACATATGAAGAGAAACAAACCTTGAATATAAGTTCAGTTGTTTAAACATTTGACAAACTATGGTGAGGGGGTAAGAAAACACACAAATCCAGCAGCTCCTGTATTTCAATACACCAGAACCCAATATTATTGGCGAGTCGGGTAGTCCATCATCACAGTTCGAGGGCAGGCATCATTTCAGTAATTTCATCCCGTTGCATTCACATCCGTGCCTTGAATGAGATTGAATGTGATCTTTGCTCTCAAGTATGTTCCCAAGTTTTACACTTTCGTGCTTTGCATGAATGGGAATGGAACCGTGTGTGTTGAATGAGGCTCCTTGTGAGCACTGAACTTTGTCCGGTGGAGTTCCTTTTTGTGTTGCTGTAATTGTGTAATTTCTCGATGAGAAAGATTAGGCAACATTTAGTCACTTCTAGCCATGATGCTCAATTTATTTACGAATGTACCCTAGTTACTAGGGACCGTTTACGTTGGAGAACAAGATCTATTGTATGCCTGTGTATTTGGGGAAGTCAAATCTGAAATAATGATGAAATTGCGTGTATCCAAAGTTAAAACTCGTGATTTGTCGCCCTCTGGTGTGTAAAAGATGCAAAAGCTTACAGCACCTGGTATTCCCAGGCGGTCTCCCATCCAAGTACTGACCAGGCCCGAGCCTGCTTAGCTTCCGAGATCGGACGAGATCGGGCGTATTCAGGCTAGTATGGCCGTAAGCCAGGGAGGCTGTCCCTGACGCTCTACTTAAAGGGAAGGCAATATCCGTTTCTGCCGCTCATACTTGCAGTTGAACTGTCTCTCTACTCTAAAGTCCGGGACACACCAGCGCGCCGCAGACAGTCCCTGCTAACACGAAACGTTGTGGCAACGTTGTGCGTTAGCTGGGGTGCCACACCAGACCGGAACTATATATTACAAAACGAACACATTGTCTTGATAAAACAGCTGTAATTGAGTGCCTGACACGCCAGTCAAGCGCAATCTTGAGAAGGTGTGCATTTCAGTAAGGATTTCAATTGACATGCAGTATGAAACTGAAAGGAGGTTGCATCACTATGATGCATAACATTGCATGTATTGTATTTTCAAGTGTGTGCATTCATCCTGTTGTCATTTTGTTTTGAAAGTAGAAGAATCATTTTTGCTGAGGTTGCTGAGACAAATGTAAACCAGTAAAACATATGAAGAGAAACAAACCTTGAATATAAGTTCAGTTGTTTAAACATTTGACAAACTATGGTGAGGGGGTAAGAAAACACACAAATCCAGCAGCTCCTGTATTTCAATACACCAGAACCCAATATTATTGGCGAGTCGGGTAGTCCATCATCACAGTTCGAGGGCAGGCATCATTTCAGTAATTTCATCCCGTTGCATTCACATCCGTGCCTTGAATGAGATTGAATGTGATCTTTGCTCTCAAGTATGTTCCCAAGTTTTACACTTTCGTGCTTTGCATGAATGGGAATGGAACCGTGTGTGTTGAATGAGGCTCCTTGTGAGCACTGAACTTTGTCCGGTGGAGTTCCTTCTTGTGTTGCTGTAATTGTGTCATTTCTCGATGAGAAAGATTAGGCAACATTTAGTCACTTCTAGCCATGATGCTCAATTTATTTATGAATGTACCCTAGTTACTAGGGACCGTTTACGTTGGAGAACAAGATCTATTGTATGCCTGTGTATTTGGGGAAGTCAAATCTGAAATAATGATGAAATTGCGTGTATCCAAAGTTAAAACTCGTGATTTGTCGCCCTCTGGTGTGTAAAAGATGCAAAAGCTTACAGCACCTGGTATTCCCAGGCGGTCTCCCATCCAAGTACTGACCAGGCCCGAGCCTGCTTAGCTTCCGAGATCGGATGAGATCGGGCGTATTCAGGCTAGTATGGCCGTAAGCCAGAGAGGCTGTCCCTGACGCTCTACTTAAAGGGAAGGCAATATCCGTTTCTGCCGCTCATACTTGCAATTGAACTGTCTCTCTACTCTAAAGTCCGGGACACACCAGCGCGCCGCAGACAGTCCCTGCTAACACGAAACGTTGTGGCAACGTTGTGCGTTAGCTGGGGTGCCACACCAGACCGGAACTATATATTACAAAACGAACACATTGTCTTGATAAAACAGCTGTAATTGAGTGCCTGACACGCCAGTCAAGCGCAATCTTGAGAAGGTGTGCATTTCAGTAAGGATTTCAATTGACATGCAGTATGAAACTGAAAGGAGGTTGCATCACTATGATGCATAACATTGCATGTATTGTATTTTCAAGTGTGTGCATTCATCCTGTTGTCATTTTGTTTTGAAAGCAGAAGAATCATTCAACAGGTTGCTGAGACAAATGTAAACCAGTAAAACATATGAAGAGAAACAAACCTTGAATATAAGTTCAGTTGTTTAAACATTTGACAAACTATGGTGAGGGGGTAAGAAAACACACAAATCCAGCAGCTCCTGTACTTCAATACACCAGAACCCAATATTATTGGCGAGTCGGGTAGTCCATCATCACAGTTCGAGGGCAGGCATAATTTCAGTAATTTCATCCCGTTGCATTCACATCCGTGCCTTGAATGAGATTGAATGTGATCTTTGCTCTCAAGTATGTTCCCAAGTTTTACACTTTCGTGCTTTGCATGAATGGGAATGGAACCGTATGTGTTGAATGAAGCTCCTTGTGAGCACTGAACTTTGTCCGGTGGAGTTCCTTTTTGTGTTGCTGTAATTGTGTCATTTCTCGATGAGAAAGATTAGGCAACATTTAGTCACTTCTAGCCATGATGCTCAATTTATTTACGAATGTACCCTAGTTACTAGGGACCGTTTACGTTGGAGAACAAGATCTATTGTATGCCTGTGTATTTGGGGAAGTCAAATCTGAAATAATGATGAAATTGCGTGTATCCAAAGTTAAAACTCGTGATTTGTCGCCCTCTGGTGTGTAAAAGATGCAAAAGCTTACAGCACCTGGTATTTCCAGGCAGTCTCCCATCCAAGTACTGACCAGGCCCAAGCCTGCTTAGCTTCCGAGATCGGACGAGATCGGGCGTATTCAGGCTAGTATGGCCGTAAGCCAGGGAGGCTGTCCCTGACGCTCTACTTAAAGGGAAGGCAATATCCGTTTCTGCCGTTCATACTTACAGTTGAACTGTCTCTCTACTCTAAAGCCCGGGACACACCAGCGCGCCGCAGACAGTCCCTGCTAACACGCCACGTTGTGGCAACATTGTGGCAACGTTGTGCGTTAGCTGGGGTGCCACACCAGACCGGAACTATATATTACAAAACGAACACATTGTCTTGATAAAACAGCTGTAATTGAGTGCCTGACACGCCAGTCAAGCGCAATCTTGAGAAGGTGTGCATTTCAGTAAGGATTTAAATTGACATGCAGTATGAAACTGAAAGGAGGTTGCATCACTATGATGCATAACATTGCATGTATTGTATTTTCAAGTGTGTGCATTCATCCTGTTGTCATTTTGTTTTGAAAGCAGAAGAATCATTCAACAGGTTGCTGAGACAAATGTAAACCAGTAAAACATATGAAGAGAAACAAACCTTGAATATAAGTTCAGTTGTTTAAACATTTGACAAACTATGGTGAGGGGGTAAGAAAACACACAAATCCAGCAGCTCCTGTATTTCAATACACCAGAACCCAATATTATTGGCGAGTCGGGTAGTCCATCATCACAGTTCGAGGGCAGGCATCATTTCAGTAATTTCATCTTGTTGCATTCACATCCGTGCCTTGAATGAGATTGAATGTGATCTTTGCTCTCAAGTATGTTCCCAAGTTTTACACTTTCGTGCTTTGCATGAATGGGAATGGAACCGTGTGTGTTGAATGAGGCTCCTTGTGAGCACTGAACTTTGTCCGGTGGAGTTCCTTTTTGTGTTGCTGTAATTCTGTCATTTCTCGATGAGAAAGATTAGGCAACATTTAGTCACTTCTAGCCATGATGCTCAATTTATTTATGAATGTACCCTAGTTACTAGGGACCGTTTACATTGGAGAACAAGATCTATTGTATGCCTGTGTATTTGGGGAAGTCAAATCTGAAATAATGATGAAATTGCGTGTATCCAAAGTTAAAACTCGTGATATGTCGCCCTCTGGTGTGTAAAAGATGCAAAAGCTTACAGCACCTGGTATTCCCAGGCGGTCTCCCATCCAAGTACTGACCAGGCCCGAGCCTGCTTAGCTTCCGAGATCGGACGAGATCGGGCGTATTCAGGCTAGTATGGCCGTGAGCTAGGAATGCTGTCCCTGACGCTCTACTTAAAGGGAAGGCAATATCCGTTTCTGCCGTTCATACTTACAGTTGAACTGTCTCTCTACTCTAAAGCCCGGGACACACCAGCGCGCCGCAGACAGTCCCTGCTAACACGCCACGTTGTGGCAACATTGTGGCAACGTTGTGCGTTAGCTGGGGTGCCACACCAGACCGGAACTATATATTACAAAACGAACACATTGTCTTGATAAAACAGCTGTAATTGAGTGCCTGACACGCCAGTCAAGCGCAATCTTGAGAAGGTGTGCATTTCAGTAAGGATTTCAATTGACATGCAGTATGAAACTGAAAGGAGGTTGCATCACTATGATGCATAACATTGCATGTATTGTTTTTACAAGTGTGTGCATTCATCCTGTTGTCATTTTGTTTTGAAAGCAGAAGAATCATTCAACAGGTTGCTGAGACAAATGTAAACCAGTAAAACATATGAAGAGAAACAAACCTTGAATATAAGTTCAGTTGTTTAAACATTTGACAAACTATGGTGAGGGGGTAAGAAAACACACAAATCCAGCAGCTCCTGTATTTCAATACACCAGAACCCAATATTATTGGCGAGTCGGGTAGTCCATCATCACAGTTCGAGGGCAGGCATCATTTCAGTAATTTCATCCCGTTGCATTCACATCCGTGCCTTGAATGAGATTGAATGTGATCTTTGCTCTCAAGTATGTTCCCAAGTTTTACACTTTCGTGCTTTGCATGAATGGGAATGGAACCGTGTGTGTTGAATGAGGCTCCTTGTGAGCACTGAACTTTGTCCGGTGGAGTTCCTTTTTGTGTTGCTGTAATTGTGTCATTTCTCGATGAGAAAGATTAGGCAACATTTAGTCACTTCTAGCCATGATGCTCAATTTATTTACGAATGTACCCTAGTTACTAGGGACCGTTTACATTGGAGAACAAGATCTATTGTATGCCTGTGTATTTGGGGAAGTCAAATCTGAAATAATGATGAAATTGCGTGTATCCAAAGTTAAAACTCGTGATTTGTCGCCCTCTGGTGTGTAAAAGATGCAAAAGCTTACAGCACCTGGTATTCCCAGGCGGTCTCCCATCCAAGTACTGACCAGGCCCGAGCCTGCTTAGTTTCCGAGATCGGACGAGATCGGGCGTATTCAGGCTAGTATGGCCGTAAGCCAGGGAGGCTGTCCCTGACGCTCTACTTAAAGGGAAGGCAATATCCGTTTCTGCCGCTCATACTTACAGTTGAACTGTCTCTCTACTCTAAAGTCCGGGACACACCAGCACGCCGCAGACAGTCCCTGCTAACACGAAACGTTGTGGCAACGTTGTGCGTTAGCTGGGGTGCCACACCAGACCTATGTATTACAAAACGAACACATTGTCTTGATAAAACAGCTGTAATTGAGTGCCTGACACGCCATTCAAGCGCAATCTTGAGAAGGTGTGCATTTCAGTAAGGATTTCAATTGACATGCAGTATGAAACTGAAAGGAGGTTGCATCACTATGATGCATAACATTGCATGTATTGTATTTTCAAGTGTGTGCATTCATCCTGTTGTCATTTTGTTTTGAAAGCAGAAGAATCATTCAACAGGTTGCTGAGACAAATGTAAACCAGTAAAACATATGAAGAGAAACAAACCTTGAATATAAGTTCAGTTGTTTAAACATTTGACAAACTATGGTGAGGGGGTAAGAAAACACACAAATCCAGCAGCTCCTGTATTTCAATACACCAGAACCCAATATTATTGGCGAGTCAGGTAGTCCATCATCACAGTTCGAGGGCAGGCATCATTTCAGTAATTTCATCCCGTTGCATTCACATCCGTGCCTTGAATGAGATTGAATGTGATCTTTGCTCTCAAGTATGTTCCCAAGTTTTACACTTTCGTGCTTTGCATGAATGGGAATGGAACCGTGTGTGTTGAATGAGGCTCCTTGTGAGCACTGAACTTTGTCCGGTGGAGTTCCTTTTTGTGTTGCTGTAATTGTGTCATTTCTCGATGAGAAAGATTAGGCAACATTTAGTCACTTCTAGCCATGATGCTCAATTTATTTACGAATGTACCCTAGTTACTAGGGACCGTTTACGTTGGAGAACAAGATCTATTGTATGCCTGTGTATTTGGGGAAGTCAAATCTGAAATAATGATGAAATTGCGTGTATCCAAAGTTAAAACTCGTGATTTGTCGCCCTCTGGTGTGTAAAAGATGCAAAAGCTTACAGGACCTGGTATTCCCAGGCGGTCTCCCATCCAAGTACTGACCAGGCCCGAGCCTGCTTGGCTTCCGAGATCGGACGAGATCGGGCGTATTCAGGCTAGTATGGCCGTAAGCCAGGGAGGCTGTCCCTGACGCTCTACTTAAAGGGAAGGCAATATCCGTTTCTGCCGTTCATACTTACAGTTGAACTGTCTCTCTACTCTAAAGCCCGGGACACACCAGCGCGCCGCAGACAGTCCCTGCTAACACGCCACGTTGTGGCAACATTGTGGCAACGTTGTGCGTTAGCTGGGGTGCCACACCAGACCGGAACTATATTTTACAAAACGAACACATTGTCTTGATAAAACAGCTGTAATTGAGTGCCTGACACGCCAGTCAAGCGCAATCTTGAGAAGGTGTGCATTTCAGTAAGGATTTCAATTGACATGCAGTATGAAACTGAAAGGAGGTTGCATCACTATGATGCATAACATTGCATGTATTGTATTTTCAAGTGTGTGCATTCATCCTGTTGTCATTTTGTTTTGAAAGCAGAAGAATCATTCAACAGGTTGCTGAGACAAATGTAAACCAGTAAAACATATGAAGAGAAACAAACCTTGAATATAAGTTCAGTTGTTTAAACATTTGACAAACTATGGTGAGGGGGTAAGAAATGACACAAATCCAGCAGCTCCTGTATTTCAATACACCAGAAGCCAATATTATTGGCGAGTCGGGTAGTCCATCATCACAGTTCGAGGGCAGGCATCATTTCAGTAATTTCATCCCGTTGCATTCACATCCGTGCCTTGAATGAGATTGAATGTGATCTTTGCTCTCAAGTATGTTCCCAAGTTTTACACTTTCGTGCTTTGCATGAATGGGAATGGAACCGTGTGTGTTGAATGAGGCTCCTTGTGAGCACTGAACTTTGTCCGGTGGAGTTCCTTTTTGTGTTGCTGTAATTGTGTAATTTCTCGATGAGAAAGATTAGGCAACATTTAGTCACTTCTAGCCATGATGCTCAATTTATTTACGAATGTACCCTAGTTACTAGGGACCGTTTACGTTGGAGAACAAGATCTATTGTATGCCTGTGTATTTGGGGAAGTCAAATCTGAAATAATGATGAAATTGCGTGTATCCAAAGTTAAAACTCGTGATTTGTCGCCCTCTGGTGTGTAAAAGATGCAAAAGCTTACAGCACCTGGTATTCCCAGGCGGTCTCCCATCCAAGTACTGACCAGGCCCGAGCCTGCTTAGCTTCCGAGATCGGATGAGATCGGGCGTATTCAGGCTAGTATGGCCGTAAGCCAGAGAGGCTGTCCCTGACGCTCTACTTAAAGGGAAGGCAATATCCGTTTCTGCCGCTCATACTTGCAATTGAACTGTCTCTCTACTCTAAAGTCCGGGACACACCAGCGCGCCGCAGACAGTCCCTGCTAACACGAAACGTTGTGGCAACGTTGTGCGTTAGCTGGGGTGCCACACCAGACCGGAACTATATATTACAAAACGAACACATTGTCTTGATAAAACAGCTGTAATTGAGTGCCTGACACGCCAGTCAAGCGCAATCTTGAGAAGGTGTGCATTTCAGTAAGGATTTAAATTGACATGCAGTATGAAACTGAAAGGAGGTTGCATCACTATGATGCATAACATTGCATGTATTGTATTTTCAAGTGTGTGCATTCATCCTGTTGTCATTTTGTTTTGAAAGCAGAAGAATCATTCAACAGGTTGCTGAGACAAATGTAAACCAGTAAAACATATGAAGAGAAACAAACCTTGAATATAAGTTCAGTTGTTTAAACATTTGACAAACTATGGTGAGGGGGTAAGAAAACACACAAATCCAGCAGCTCCTGTATTTCAATACACCAGAACCCAATATTATTGGCGAGTCGGGTAGTCCATCATCACAGTTCGAGGGCAGGCATCATTTCAGTAATTTCATCTTGTTGCATTCACATCCGTGCCTGAATGAGATTGAATGTGATCTTTGCTCTCAAGTATGTTCCCAAGTTTTACACTTTCGTGCTTTGCATGAATGGGAATGGAACC
Organism: Amia ocellicauda; assembly: GCF_036373705.1. Taxonomy (NCBI): domain Eukaryota; kingdom Metazoa; phylum Chordata; class Actinopteri; order Amiiformes; family Amiidae; genus Amia; species Amia ocellicauda. The sequence goes on from NW_027102681.1 coordinate 200,013, forward strand.
GTGTGTGTTGAATGAGGCTCCTTGTGAGCACTGAACTTTGTCCGGTGGAGTTCCTTTTTGTGTTGCTGTAATTCTGTCATTTCTCGATGAGAAAGATTAGGCAACATTTAGTCACTTCTAGCCATGATGCTCAATTTATTTATGAATGTACCCTAGTTACTAGGGACCGTTTACATTGGAGAACAAGATCTATTGTATGCCTGTGTATTTGGGGAAGTCAAATCTGAAATAATGATGAAATTGCGTGTATCCAAAGTTAAAACTCGTGATATGTCGCCCTCTGGTGTGTAAAAGATGCAAAAGCTTACAGCACCTGGTATTCCCAGGCGGTCTCCCATCCAAGTACTGACCAGGCCCGAGCCTGCTTAGCTTCCGAGATCGGACGAGATCGGGCGTATTCAGGCTAGTATGGCCGTAAGCTATGAATGCTGTCCCTGACGCTCTACTTAAAGGGAAGGCAATATCCGTTTCTGCCGTTCATACTTACAGTTGAACTGTCTCTCTACTCTAAAGCCCGGGACACACCAGCGCGCCGCAGACAGTCCCTGCTAACACGCCACGTTGTGGCAACATTGTGGCAACGTTGTGCGTTAGCTGGGGTGCCACACCAGACCGGAACTATATATTACAAAACGAACACATTGTCTTGATAAAACAGCTGTAATTGAGTGCCTGACACGCCAGTCAAGCGCAATCTTGAGAAGGTGTGCATTTCAGTAAGGATTTCAATTGACATGCAGTATGAAACTGAAAGGAGGTTGCATCACTATGATGCATAACATTGCATGTATTGTTTTTACAAGTGTGTGCATTCATCCTGTTGTCATTTTGTTTTGAAAGCAGAAGAATCATTCAACAGGTTGCTGAGACAAATGTAAACCAGTAAAACATATGAAGAGAAACAAACCTTGAATATAAGTTCAGTTGTTTAAACATTTGACAAACTATGGTGAGGGGGTAAGAAAACACACAAATCCAGCAGCTCCTGTATTTCAATACACCAGAACCCAATATTATTGGCGAGTCGGGTAGTCCATCATCACAGTTCGAGGGCAGGCATCATTTCAGTAATTTCATCCCGTTGCATTCACATCCGTGCCTTGAATGAGATTGAATGTGATCTTTGCTCTCAAGTATGTTCCCAAGTTTTACACTTTCGTGCTTTGCATGAATGGGAATGGAACCGTGTGTGTTGAATGAGGCTCCTTGTGAGCACTGAACTTTGTCCGGTGGAGTTCCTTTTTGTGTTGCTGTAATTGTGTCATTTCTCGATGAGAAAGATTAGGCAACATTTAGTCACTTCTAGCCATGATGCTCAATTTATTTACGAATGTACCCTAGTTACTAGGGACCGTTTACATTGGAGAACAAGATCTATTGTATGCCTGTGTATTTGGGGAAGTCAAATCTGAAATAATGATGAAATTGCGTGTATCCAAAGTTAAAACTCGTGATTTGTCGCCCTCTGGTGTGTAAAAGATGCAAAAGCTTACAGCACCTGGTATTCCCAGGCGGTCTCCCATCCAAGTACTGACCAGGCCCGAGCCTGCTTAGTTTCCGAGATCGGACGAGATCGGGCGTATTCAGGCTAGTATGGCCGTAAGCCAGGGAGGCTGTCCCTGACGCTCTACTTAAAGGGAAGGCAATATCCGTTTCTGCCGCTCATACTTACAGTTGAACTGTCTCTCTACTCTAAAGTCCGGGACACACCAGCACGCCGCAGACAGTCCCTGCTAACACGAAACGTTGTGGCAACGTTGTGCGTTAGCTGGGGTGCCACACCAGACCTATGTATTACAAAACGAACACATTGTCTTGATAAAACAGCTGTAATTGAGTGCCTGACACGCCATTCAAGCGCAATCTTGAGAAGGTGTGCATTTCAGTAAGGATTTCAATTGACATGCAGTATGAAACTGAAAGGAGGTTGCATCACTATGATGCATAACATTGCATGTATTGTATTTTCAAGTGTGTGCATTCATCCTGTTGTCATTTTGTTTTGAAAGCAGAAGAATCATTCAACAGGTTGCTGAGACAAATGTAAACCAGTAAAACATATGAAGAGAAACAAACCTTGAATATAAGTTCAGTTGTTTAAACATTTGACAAACTATGGTGAGGGGGTAAGAAAACACACAAATCCAGCAGCTCCTGTATTTCAATACACCAGAACCCAATATTATTGGCGAGTCGGGTAGTCCATCATCACAGTTCGAGGGCAGGCATCATTTCAGTAATTTCATCCCGTTGCATTCACATTCGTGCCTTGAATGAGATTGAATGTGATCTTTGCTCTCAAGTATGTTCCCAAGTTTTACACTTTCGTGCTTTGCATGAATGGGAATGGAACCGTGTGTGTTGAATGAGGCTCCTTGTGAGCACTGAACTTTGTCCGGTGGAGTTCCTTTTTGTGTTGCTGTAATTGTGTCATTTCTCGATGAGAAAGATTAGGCAACATTTAGTCACTTCTAGCCATGATGCTCAATTTATTTACGAATGTACCCTAGTTACTAGGGACCGTTTACGTTGGAGAACAAGATCTATTGTATGCCTGTGTATTTGGGGAAGTCAAATCTGAAATAATGATGAAATTGCGTGTATCCAAAGTTAAAACTCGTGATTTGTCGCCCTCTGGTGTGTAAAAGATGCAAAAGCTTACAGCACCTGGTATTCCCAGGCGGTCTCCCATCCAAGTACTGACCAGGCCCGAGCCTGCTTGGCTTCCGAGATCGGACGAGATCGGGCGTATTCAGGCTAGTATGGCCGTAAGCCAGGGAGGCTGTCCCTGACGCTCTACTTAAAGGGAAGGCAATATCCGTTTCTGCCGTTCATACTTACAGTTGAACTGTCTCTCTACTCTAAAGCCCGGGACACACCAGCGCGCCGCAGACAGTCCCTGCTAACACGCCACGTTGTGGCAACATTGTGGCAACGTTGTGCGTTAGCTGGGGTGCCACACCAGACCGGAACTATATTTTACAAAACGAACACATTGTCTTGATAAAACAGCTGTAATTGAGTGCCTGACACGCCAGTCAAGCGCAATCTTGAGAAGGTGTGCATTTCAGTAAGGATTTCAATTGACATGCAGTATGAAACTGAAAGGAGGTTGCATCACTATGATGCATAACATTGCATGTATTGTATTTTCAAGTGTGTGCATTCATCCTGTTGTCATTTTGTTTTGAAAGCAGAAGAATCATTCAACAGGTTGCTGAGACAAATGTAAACCAGTAAAACATATGAAGAGAAACAAACCTTGAATATAAGTTCAGTTGTTTAAACATTTGACAAACTATGGTGAGGGGGTAAGAAATGACACAAATCCAGCAGCTCCTGTATTTCAATACACCAGAAGCCAATATTATTGGCGAGTCGGGTAGTCCATCATCACAGTTCGAGGGCAGGCATCATTTCAGTAATTTCATCCCGTTGCATTCACATCCGTGCCTTGAATGAGATTGAATGAGATCTTTGCTCTCAAGTATGTTCCCAAGTTTTACACTTTCGTGCTTTGCATGAATGGGAATGGAACCGTGTGTGTTGAATGAGGCTCCTTGTGAGCACTGAACTTTGTCCGGTGGAGTTCCTTTTTGTGTTGCTGTAATTGTGTAATTTCTCGATGAGAAAGATTAGGCAACATTTAGTCACTTCTAGCCATGATGCTCAATTTATTTACGAATGTACCCTAGTTACTAGGGACCGTTTACGTTGGAGAACAAGATCTATTGTATGCCTGTGTATTTGGGGAAGTCAAATCTGAAATAATGATGAAATTGCGAGTATCCAAAGTTAAAACTCGTGATTTGTCGCCCTCTGGTGTGTAAAAGATGCAAAAGCTTACAGCACCTGGTATTCCCAGGCGGTCTCCCATCCAAGTACTGACCAGGCCCGAGCCTGCTTAGCTTCCGAGATCGGACGAGATCGGGCGTATTCAGGCTAGTATGGCCGTAAGCCAGGGAGGCTGTCCCTGACGCTCTACTTAAAGGGAAGGCAATATCCGTTTCTGCCGCTCATACTTGCAGTTGAACTGTCTCTCTACTCTAAAGTCCGGGACACACCAGCGCGCCGCAGACAGTCCCTGCTAACACGAAACGTTGTGGCAACGTTGTGCGTTAGCTGGGGTGCCACACCAGACCGGAACTATATATTACAAAACGAACACATTGTCTTGATAAAACAGCTGTAATTGAGTGCCTGACACGCCAGTCAAGCGCAATCTTGAGAAGGTGTGCATTTCAGTAAGGATTTCAATTGACATGCAGTATGAAACTGAAAGGAGGTTGCATCACTATGATGCATAACATTGCATGTATTGTATTTTCAAGTGTGTGCATTCATCCTGTTGTCATTTTGTTTTGAAAGTAGAAGAATCATTTTTGCTGAGGTTGCTGAGACAAATGTAAACCAGTAAAACATATGAAGAGAAACAAACCTTGAATATAAGTTCAGTTGTTTAAACATTTGACAAACTATGGTGAGGGGGTAAGAAAACACACAAATCCAGCAGCTCCTGTATTTCAATACACCAGAACCCAATATTATTGGCGAGTCGGGTAGTCCATCATCACAGTTCGAGGGCAGGCATCATTTCAGTAATTTCATCCCGTTGCATTCACATCCGTGCCTTGAATGAGATTGAATGTGATCTTTGCTCTCAAGTATGTTCCCAAGTTTTACACTTTCGTGCTTTGCATGAATGGGAATGGAACCGTGTGTGTTGAATGAGGCTCCTTGTGAGCACTGAACTTTGTCCGGTGGAGTTCCTTTTTGTGTTGCTGTAATTGTGTCATTTCTCGATGAGAAAGATTAGGCAACATTTAGTCACTTCTAGCCATGATGCTCAATTTATTTATGAATGTACCCTAGTTACTAGGGACCGTTTACGTTGGAGAACAAGATCTATTGTATGCCTGTGTATTTGGGGAAGTCAAATCTGAAATAATGATGAAATTGCGTGTATCCAAAGTTAAAACTCGTGATTTGTCGCCCTCTGGTGTGTAAAAGATGCAAAAGCTTACAGCACCTGGTATTCCCAGGCGGTCTCCCATCCAAGTACTGACCAGGCCCGAGCCTGCTTAGCTTCCGAGATCGGACGAGATCGGGCGTATTCAGGCTAGTATGGCCGTAAGCCAGGGAGGCTGTCCCTGACGCTCTACTTAAAGGGAAGGCAATATCCGTTTCTGCCGTTCATACTTACAGTTGAACTGTCTCTCTACTCTAAAGCCCGGGACACACCAGCGCGCCGCAGACAGTCCCTGATAACACGCCACGTTGTGGCAACATTGTGGCAACGTTGTGCGTTAGCTGGGGTGCCACACCAGACCGGAACTATATATTACAAAACGAACACATTCTCTTGATAAAACAGCTGTAATTGAGTGCCTGACACGCCAGTCAAGCGCAATCTTGAGAAGGTGTGCATTTCAGTAAGGATTTCAATTGACATGCAGTATGAAACTGAAAGGAGGTTGCATCACTATGATGCATTACATTGCATGTATTGTATTTTCAAGTGTGTGCATTCATCCTGTTGTCATTTTGTTTTGAAAGCAGAAGAATCATTCAACAGGTTGCTGAGACAAATGTAAACCAGTAAAACATATGAAGAGAAACAAACCTTGAATATAAGTTCAGTTGTTTAAACATTTGACAAACTATGGTGAGGGGGTAAGAAAACACACAAATCCAGCAGCTCCTGTATTTCAATACACCAGAACCCAATATTATTGGCGAGTCGGGTAGTCCATCATCACAGTTCGAGGGCAGGCATCATTTCAGTAATTTCATCCCGTTGCATTCACATCCGTGCCTTGAATGAGATTGAATGTGATCTTTGCTCTCAAGTATGTTCCCAAGTTTTACACTTTCGTGCTTTGCATGAATGGGAATGGAACCGTGTGTGTTGAATGAGGCTCCTTGTGAGCACTGAACTCTGTCCGGTGGAGTTCCTTTTTGTGTTGCTGTAATTGTGTCATTTCTCGATGAGAAAGATTAGGCAACATTTAGTCACTTCTAGCCATGATGCTCAATTTATTTACGAATGTACCCTAGTTACTAGGGACCGTTTACGTTGGAGAACAAGATCTATTGTATGCCTGTGTATTTGGGGAAGTAAAATCTGAAATATTGATGAAATTGCGTGTATCCAAAGTTAAAACTCGTGATTTGTCGCCCTCTGGTGTGTAAAAGATGCAAAAGCTTACAGCACCTGGTTTTCCCAGGTGGTCTCCCATCCAAGTACTGACCAGGCCCGAGCCTGCTTAGCTTCCGAGATCGGACGAGATCGGGCGTATTCAGGCTAGTATGGCCGTAAGCCAGGGAGGCTGTCCCTGACGCTCTACTTAAAGGGAAGGCAATATCCGTTTCTGCCGCTCATACTTGCAGTTGAACTGTCTCTCTACTCTAAAGTCCGGGACACACCAGCGCGCCGCAGACAGTCCCTGCTAACACGAAACGTTGTGGCAACGTTGTACGTTAGCTGGGGTGCCACACCAGACCGGAACTATATATTACAAAACGAACACATTGTCTTGATAAAACAGCTGTAATTGAGTGCCTGACACGCCAGTCAAGCGCAATCTTGAGAAGGTGTGCATTTCAGTAAGGATTTCAATTGACATGCAGTATGAAACTGAAAGGAGGTTGCATCACTATGATGCATAACATTGCATGTATTGTATTTTCAAGTGTGTGCATTCATCCTGTTGTCATTTTGTTTTGAAAGCAGAAGAATCATTCAACAGGTTGCTGAGACAAATGTAAACCAGTAAAACATATGAAGAGAAACAAACCTTGAATATAAGTTCAGTTGTTTAAACATTTGACAAACTATGGTGAGGGGGTAAGAAAACACACAAATCCAGCAGCTCCTGTATTTCAATACACCAGAACCCAATATTATTGGCGAGTCGGGTAGTCCATCATCACAGTTCGAGGGCAGGCATCATTTCAGTAATTTCATCCCGTTGCATTCACATCCGTGCCTTGAATGAGATTGAATGTGATCTTTGCTCTCAAGTATGTTCCCAAGTTTTACACTTTCGTGCTTTGCATGAATGGGAATGGAACCGTGTGTGTTGAATGAGGCTCCTTGTGAGCACTGAACTTTGTCCGGTGGAGTTCCTTTTTGTGTTGCTGTAATTGTGTAATTTCTCGATGAGAAAGATTAGGCAACATTTAGTCACTTCTAGCCATGATGCTCAATTTATTTACGAATGTACCCTAGTTACTAGGGACCGTTTACGTTGGAGAACAAGATCTATTGTATGCCTGTGTATTTGGGGAAGTCAAATCTGAAATAATGATGAAATTGCGTGTATCCAAAGTTAAAACTCGTGATTTGTCGCCCTCTGGTGTGTAAAAGATGCAAAAGCTTACAGCACCTGGTATTCCCAGGCGGTCTCCCATCCAAGTACTGACCAGGCCCGAGCCTGCTTAGCTTCCGAGATCGGACGAGATCGGGCGTATTCAGGCTAGTATGGCCGTAAGCCAGGGAGGCTGTCCCTGACGCTCTACTTAAAGGGAAGGCAATATCCGTTTCTGCCGCTCATACTTGCAGTTGAACTGTCTCTCTACTCTAAAGTCCGGGACACACCAGCGCGCCGCAGACAGTCCCTGCTAACACGAAACGTTGTGGCAACGTTGTGCGTTAGCTGGGGTGCCACACCAGACCGGAACTATATATTACAAAACGAACACATTGTCTTGATAAAACAGCTGTAATTGAGTGCCTGACACGCCAGTCAAGCGCAATCTTGAGAAGGTGTGCATTTCAGTAAGGATTTCAATTGACATGCAGTATGAAACTGAAAGGAGGTTGCATCACTATGATGCATAACATTGCATGTATTGTATTTTCAAGTGTGTGCATTCATCCTGTTGTCATTTTGTTTTGAAAGTAGAAGAATCATTTTTGCTGAGGTTGCTGAGACAAATGTAAACCAGTAAAACATATGAAGAGAAACAAACCTTGAATATAAGTTCAGTTGTTTAAACATTTGACAAACTATGGTGAGGGGGTAAGAAAACACACAAATCCAGCAGCTCCTGTATTTCAATACACCAGAACCCAATATTATTGGCGAGTCGGGTAGTCCATCATCACAGTTCGAGGGCAGGCATCATTTCAGTAATTTCATCCCGTTGCATTCACATCCGTGCCTTGAATGAGATTGAATGTGATCTTTGCTCTCAAGTATGTTCCCAAGTTTTACACTTTCGTGCTTTGCATGAATGGGAATGGAACCGTGTGTGTTGAATGAGGCTCCTTGTGAGCACTGAACTTTGTCCGGTGGAGTTCCTTTTTGTGTTGCTGTAATTGTGTCATTTCTCGATGAGAAAGATTAGGCAACATTTAGTCACTTCTAGCCATGATGCTCAATTTATTTATGAATGTACCCTAGTTACTAGGGACCGTTTACGTTGGAGAACAAGATCTATTGTATGCCTGTGTATTTGGGGAAGTCAAATCTGAAATAATGATGAAATTGCGTGTATCCAAAGTTAAAACTCGTGATTTGTCGCCCTCTGGTGTGTAAAAGATGCAAAAGCTTACAGCACCTGGTATTCCCAGGCGGTCTCCCATCCAAGTACTGACCAGGCCCGAGCCTGCTTAGCTTCCGAGATCGGACGAGATCGGGCGTATTCAGGCTAGTATGGCCGTAAGCCAGAAAGGCTGTCCCTGACGCTCTACTTAAAGGGAAGGCAATATCCGTTTCTGCCGTTCATACTTACAGTTGAACTGTCTCTCTACTCTAAAGCCCGGGACACAGCAGCGCGCCGCAGATAGTCCCTGCTAACACGCCACGTTGTGGCAACATTGTGGCAACGTTGTGCGTTAGCTGGGGTGCCACACCAGACCGGAACTATATATTACAAAACGAACACATTGTCTTGATAAAACAGCTGTAATTGAGTGCCTGACACGCCAGTCAAGCGCAATCTTGAGAAGGTGTGCATTTCAGTAAGGATTTCAATTGACATGCAGTATGAAACTGAAAGGAGGTTGCATCACTATGATGCATAACATTGCATGTATTGTATTTTCAAGTGTGTGCATTCATCCTGTTGTCATTTTGTTTTGAAAGCAGAAGAATCATTCAACAGGTTGCTGAGACAAATGTAAACCAGTAAAACATATGAAGAGAAACAAACCTTGAATATAAGTTCAGTTGTTTAAACATTTGACAAACTATGGTGAGGGGGTAAGAAAACACACAAATCCAGCAGCTCCTGTATTTCAATACACCAGAACCCAATATTATTGGCGAGTCGGGTAGTCCATCATCACAGTTCGAGGGCAGGCATCATTTCAGTAATTTCATCCCGTTGCATTCACATCCGTGCCTTGAATGAGATTGAATGTGATCTTTGCTCTCAAGTATTGTCCCAAGTTTTACACTTTCGTGCTTTGCATGAATGGGAATGGAACCGTGTGTGTTGAATGAGGCTCCTTGTGAGCACTGAACTTTGTCCGGTGGAGTTCCTTTTTGTGTTGCTGTAATTGTGTCATTTCTCGATGAGAAAGATTAGGCAACATTTAGTCACTTCTAGCCATGATGCTCAATTTATTTACGAATGTACACTAGTTACTAGGGACCGTTTACGTTGGAGAACAAGATCTATTGTATGCCTGTGTATTTGGGGAAGTCAAATCTGAAATAATGATGAAATTGCGTGTATCCAAAGTTAAAACTCGTGATTTGTCGCCCTCTGGTGTGTAAAAGATGCAAAAGCTTACAGCACCTGGTATTCCCAGGCGGTCTCCCATTCAAGTACTGACCAGGCCCGAGCCTGCTTAGCTTCCGAGATCGGATGAGATCGGGCGTATTCAGGCTAGTATGGCCGTAAGCCAGAGAGGCTGTCCCTGACGCTCTACTTAAAGGGAAGGCAATATCCGTTTCTGCCGCTCATACTTGCAATTGAACTGTCTCTCTACTCTAAAGTCCGGGACACACCAGCGCGCCGCAGACAGTCCCTGCTAACACGAAACGTTGTGGCAACGTTGTGCGTTAGCTGGGGTGCCACACCAGACCGGAACTATATATTACAAAACGAACACATTGTCTTGATAAAACAGCTGTAATTGAGTGCCTGACACGCCAGTCAAGCGCAATCTTGAGAAGGTGTGCATTTCAGTAAGGATTTCAATTGACATGCAGTATGAAACTGAAAGGAGGTTGCATCACTATGATGCATAACATTGCATGTATTGTATTTTCAAGTGTGTGCATTCATCCTGTTGTCATTTTGTTTTGAAAGCAGAAGAATCATTCAACAGGTTGCTGAGACAAATGTAAACCAGTAAAACATATGAAGAGAAACAAACCTTGAATATAAGTTCAGTTGTTTAAACATTTGACAAACTATGGTGAGGGGGTAAGAAAACACACAAATCCAGCAGCTCCTGTATTTCAATACACCAGAACCCAATATTATTGGCGAGTCGGGTAGTCCATCATCACAGTTCGAGGGCAGGCATCATTTCAGTAATTTCATCTTGTTGCATTCACATCCGTGCCTTGAATGAGATTGAATGTGATCTTTGCTCTCAAGTATGTTCCCAAGTTTTACACTTTCGTGCTTTGCATGAATGGGAATGGAACCGTGTGTGTTGAATGAGGCTCCTTGTGAGCACTGAACTTTGTCCGGTGGAGTTCCTTTTTGTGTTGCTGTAATTCTGTCATTTCTCGATGAGAAAGATTAGGCAACATTTAGTCACTTCTAGCCATGATGCTCAATTTATTTATGAATGTACCCTAGTTACTAGGGACCGTTTACATTGGAGAACAAGATCTATTGTATGCCTGTGTATTTGGGGAAGTCAAATCTGAAATAATGATGAAATTGCGTGTATCCAAAGTTAAAACTCGTGATATGTCGCCCTCTGGTGTGTAAAAGATGCAAAAGCTTACAGCACCTGGTATTCCCAGGCGGTCTCCCATCCAAGTACTGACCAGGCCCGAGCCTGCTTAGCTTCCGAGATCGGACGAGATCGGGCGTATTCAGGCTAGTATGGCCGTAAGCTAGGAATGCTGTCCCTGACGCTCTACTTAAAGGGAAGGCAATATCCGTTTCTGCCGTTCATACTTACAGTTGAACTGTCTCTCTACTCTAAAGCCCGGGACACACCAGCGCGCCGCAGACAGTCCCTGCTAACACGCCACGTTGTGGCAACATTGTGGCAACGTTGTGCGTTAGCTGGGGTGCCACACCAGACCGGAACTATATATTACAAAACGAACACATTGTCTTGATAAAACAGCTGTAATTGAGTGCCTGACACGCCAGTCAAGCGCAATCTTGAGAAGGTGTGCATTTCAGTAAGGATTTCAATTGACATGCAGTATGAAACTGAAAGGAAGTTGCATCACTATGATGCATAACATTGCATGTATTGTTTTTACAAGTGTGTGCATTCATCCTGTTGTCATTTTGTTTTGAAAGCAGAAGAATCATTCAACAGGTTGCTGAGACAAATGTAAACCAGTAAAACATATGAAGAGAAACAAACCTTGAATATAAGTTCAGTTGTTTAAACATTTGACAAACTATGGTGAGGGGGTAAGAAAACACACAAATCCAGCAGCTCCTGTATTTCAATACACCAGAACCCAATATTATTGGCGAGTCGGGTAGTCCATCATCACAGTTCGAGGGCAGGCATCATTTCAGTAATTTCATCCCGTTGCATTCACATCCGTGCCTTGAATGAGATTGAATGTGATCTTTGCTCTCAAGTATGTTCCCAAGTTTTACACTTTCGTGCTTTGCATGAATGGGAATGGAACCGTGTGTGTTGAATGAGGCTCCTTGTGAGCACTGAACTTTGTCCGGTGGAGTTCCTTTTTGTGTTGCTGTAATTGTGTCATTTCTCGATGAGAAAGATTAGGCAACATTTAGTCACTTCTAGCCATGATGCTCAATTTATTTACGAATGTACCCTAGTTACTAGGGACCGTTTACATTGGAGAACAAGATCTATTGTATGCCTGTGTATTTGGGGAAGTCAAATCTGAAATAATGATGAAATTGCGTGTATCCAAAGTTAAAACTCGTGATTTGTCGCCCTCTGGTGTGTAAAAGATGCAAAAGCTTACAGCACCTGGTATTCCCAGGCGGTCTCCCATCCAAGTACTGACCAGGCCCGAGCCTGCTTAGTTTCCGAGATCGGACGAGATCGGGCGTATTCAGGCTAGTATGGCCGTAAGCCAGGGAGGCTGTCCCTGACGCTCTACTTAAAGGGAAGGCAATATCCGTTTCTGCCGCTCATACTTACAGTTGAACTGTCTCTCTACTCTAAAGTCCGGGACACACCAGCACGCCGCAGACAGTCCCTGCTAACACGAAACGTTGTGGCAACGTTGTGCGTTAGCTGGGGTGCCACACCAGACCTATGTATTACAAAACGAACACATTGTCTTGATAAAACAGCTGTAATTGAGTGCCTGACACGCCATTCAAGCGCAATCTTGAGAAGGTGTGCATTTCAGTAAGGATTTCAATTGACATGCAGTATGAAACTGAAAGGAGGTTGCATCACTATGATGCATAACATTGCATGTATTGTATTTTCAAGTGTGTGCATTCATCCTGTTGTCATTTTGTTTTGAAAGCAGAAGAATCATTCAACAGGTTGCTGAGACAAATGTAAACCAGTAAAACATATGAAGAGAAACAAACCTTGAATATAAGTTCAGTTGTTTAAACATTTGACAAACTATGGTGAGGGGGTAAGAAATGACACAAATCCAGCAGCTCCTGTATTTCAATACACCAGAAGCCAATATTATTGGCGAGTCGGGTAGTCCATCATCACAGTTCGAGGGCAGGCATCATTTCAGTAATTTCATCCCGTTGCATTCACATCCGTGCCTTGAATGAGATTGAATGTGATCTTTGCTCTCAAGTATGTTCCCAAGTTTTACACTTTCGTGCTTTGCATGAATGGGAATGGAACCGTGTGTGTTGAATGAGGCTCCTTGTGAGCACTGAACTTTGTCCGGTGGAGTTCCTTTTTGTGTTGCTGTAATTGTGTCATTTCTCGATGAGAAAGATTAGGCAACATTTAGTCACTTCTAGCCATGATGCTCAATTTATTTACGAATGTACCCTAGTTACTAGGGACCGTTTACGTTGGAGAACAAGATCTATTGTATGCCTGTGTATTTGGGGAAGTCAAATCTGAAATAATGATGAAATTGCGTGTATCCAAAGTTAAAACTCGTGATTTGTCGCCCTCTGGTGTGCAAAAGCTTACAGCACCTGGTATTCCCAGGCGGTCTCCCATTCAAGTACTGACCAGGCCCGAGCCTGCTTAGCTTCCGAGATCGGACGAGACCGGGCGTATTCAGGCTAGTATGGCCGTAAGCCAGGGAGGCTGTCCCTGACGCTCTACTTAAAGGGAAGGCAATATCCGTTTCTGCCGCTCATACTTGCAGTTGAACTGTCTCTCTACTCTAAAGTCCGGGACACACCAGCGCGCCGTAGACAGTCCCTGCTAACACGAAACGTTGTGGCAACGTTGTGCGTTAGCTGGGGTGCCACACCAGACCGGAACTATATTTTACAAAACGAACACATTGTCTTGATAAAACAGCTGTAATTGAGTGCCTGACACGCCAGTCAAGCGCAATCTTGAGAAGGTGTGCATTTCAGTAAGGATTTCAATTGACATGCAGTATGAAACTGAAAGGAGGTTGCATCACTATGATGCATAACATTGCATGTATTGTATTTTCATGTGTGTGCATTCATCCTGTTGTCATTTTAATTTGAAAGCAGAAGAATCATTCAACAGGTTGCTGAGACAAATTTAACCAGTAAAACATATGAAGAGAAACAAACCTTGAATATAAGTTCAGTTGTTTAAACATTTGACAAACTATGGTGAGGGGGTAAGAAAACACACAAATCCAGCAGCTCCTGTATTTCAATACACCAAAACCCAATATTATTGGCGAGTCGGGCAGTCCATCATCACAGTTCGAGGGCAGGCATCATTTCAGTAATTTCATCCCGTTGCATTCACATCCGTGCCTTGAATGAGATTGAATGTGATCTTTACTCTCAAGTATATTTCCAAGTTTTACACTTTCATGCTTTGCATGAATGGGAATGGAACCGTGTGTGTTGAATGAAGCTCCTTGTGAGCACTGAACTTTGTCCAGTGGAGTTCCTTTTTGTGTTGCTGTAATTGTGTCATTTCTTGATGAGAAAGATTAGGCAACATTTAGTCACTTCTAGCCATGATGCTCAATTTATTTACGAATGTACGCTAGTTACTAGGGACCGTTTACGTTGGAGAACAAGATCTATTGTATGCCTGTGTATTTGGGGAAGTAAAATCTGAAATAATGATGAAATTGCGTGTATCCAAAGTTAAAACTCGTGATTTGTCGCCCTCTGGTGTGTAAAAGATGCAAAAGCTTACAGCACCTGGTATTCCCAGGCAGTCTCCCATCCAAGTACTAACCAGGCCAGAGCCTGCTTAGCTTCTGAGATCGGACGAGATCGGGCGTATTCAGGCTAGTATGGCCGTAAGCCAGAGAGGCTGTCCCTGACGCACTACTTAAAGGGAAGGCAATATCCGTTTCTGCCGCTCATACTTGCAGTTGAACTGTCTCTCTACTCTAAAGTCCGGGACACACCGGCGAAGAAAAGACAGTCCCTGCTAACACGCCACGTTGTGGCAACGTTGTGGCAACGTTGTGCGTTAGCTGGGGTGCCACACCAGACCGGAACTATATTTTACAAAACGAACACATTGTCTTGATAAAACAGCTGTAATTGAGTGCCTGACACGCCAGTCAAGCGCAATCTTGAGAAGGTGTACATTTCAGTAAGGATTTCAATTGACATGCAGTATGAAACTGAAAGGAGGTTGCATCACTATGATGCATAACATTGCATGTATTGTATTTTCAAGTGTGTGCATTCATCCTGTTGTCATTTTGTTTTGAAAGCAGAAGAATCATTCAACAGGTTGCTGAGACAAATGTAAACCAGTAAAACATATGAAGAGAAACAAACCTTGAATATAAGTTCAGTTGTTTAAACATTTGACAAACTATGGTGAGGGGGTAAGAAAACACACAAATCCAGCAGCTCCTGTACTTCAATACACCAGAAGCCAATATTATTGGTGAGTCGGGTAGTCCATCATCACAGTTCGAGGGCAGGCATCATTTCAGTAATTTCATCCCGTTGCATTCACATCCGTGCCTTGAATGAGATTGAATGTGATCTTTGCTCTCAAGTATGTTCCCAAGTTTTACACTTTCGTGCTTTGCATGAATGGGAATGGAACCGTGTGTGTTGAATGAGGCTCCTTGTGAGCACTGAACTTTGTCCGGTGGAGTTCCTTTTTGTGTTGCTGTAATTGTGTCATTTCTTGATGAGAAAGATTAGGCAACATTTAGTCACTTCTAGCCATGATGCTCAATTTATTTACGAATGTACCCTAGTTACTAGGGACCGTTTACGTTGGAGAACAAGATCTATTGTATGCCTGTGTATTTGGGGAAGTAAAATCTGAAATAATGATGAAATTGTGTGTATCCAAAGTTAAAACTCGTGATTTGTCGCCCTCTGGTGTGTAAAAGGTGCAAAAGCTTACAGCACCTGGTATTCCCAGGCGGTCCCCCATCCAAGTACCGACCAGGCCCGAGCCTGCTTGGTTTCCGAGATCGGACGAGATCGGGCGTATTCAGGCTAGTATGGCCGTAAGCCAGGGAGGCTGTCCCTGATGCTCTACTTAAAGGGAAGGCAATATCCGTTTCTGCCGTTCATACTTACAGTTGAACTGTCTCTCTACTCTAAAGCCCGGGACACAGCAGCGCGCCGCAGACAGTCCCTGCTAACACGCCATGTTGTGGCAACGTTGTGCGTTAGCTGGGGTGCCACACCAGACCGGAACTATATTTTACAAAAAAAAACACATTGTCTTGATAAAACAGCTGTAATTGAGTGCCTGACACGCCAGTCAAGCGCAATCTTGAGAAGGTGTGCATTTCAGTAAGGATTTCAATTGACATGCAGTATGAAACTGAAAGGAGGTTGCATCACTATGATGCATAACATTGCATGTATTGTATTTTCAAGTGTGTGCATTCATCCTGTTGTCATTTTGTTTTGAAAGCAGAAGAATCATTCAACAGGTTGCTGAGACAAATGTAAACCAGTAAAACATATGAAGAGAAACAAACCTTGAATATAAGTTCAGTTGTTTAAACATTTGACAAACTATGGTGAGGGGGTAATAAAACACACAAATCCAGCAGCTCCTGTATTTCAATACACCAGAACCCAATATTATTGGCGAGTCGGGTAGTCCATCATCACAGCTCGAGGGCAGGCATCATTTCAGTAATTTCATCCCGTTGCATTCACATCCGTGCCTTGAATGAGATTGAATGTGATCTTTGCTCTCAAGTATGTTCCCAAGTTTTACACTTTCGTGCTTTGCATGAATGGGAATGGAACCGTGTGTGTTGAATGAGGCTCCTTGTGAGCACTGAACTTTGTCCGGTGGAGTTCCTTTTTGTGTTGCTGTAATTGTGTCATTACTCGATGAGAAAGATTAGGCAACATTTAGTCACTTCTAGCCATGATGCTCAATTTATTTACGAATGTACCCTAGTTACTAGGGACCGTTTACGTTGGAGAACAAGATCTATTGTATGCCTGTGTATTTGGGGAAGTAAAATCTGAAATAATGATGAAATTGTGTGTATCCAAAGTTAAAACTCGTGATTTGTCGCCCTCTGGTGTGAAAAAGGTGCAGAAGCTTACAGCACCTGGTATTCCCAGGCGGTCTCCCATCCAAGTACTGACCAGACCCGAGCCTGCTTGGCTTCCGAGATCGGACGAGATCGGGCGTATTCAGGCTAGTATGGCCGTAAGCCAGGGAGGCTGTCCCTGACGCTCTACTTAAAGGGAAGGCAATATCCGTTTCTGCCGTTCATACTTACAGTTGAACTGTCTCTCTACTCTAAAGCCCGGGACACACCAGCGCGCTGCAGACAGTCCCTGCTAACACGCCACGTTGTGGCAACGTTGTGGCAACGTTGTGCGTTAGCTGGGGTGCCACACCAGACCGGAACTATATTTTACAAAACGAACACATTGTCTTGATAAAACAGCTGTAATTGAGTGCCTGACTTGCCAGTCAAGCGCAATCTTGAGATGGTGTGCATTTCAGTAAGGATTTCAATTGACATGCAGTATGAAACTGAAAGGAGGTTGCATCACTATGATGCATAACATTGCATGTATTGTATTTTCAAGTGTGTGCATTCATCCTGTTGTCATTTTGTTATGAAAGCACAAGAATCATTCAACAGGTTGCTGAGACAAATGTAAACCAGTAAAACATATGAAGAGAAACAAACCTTGAATATAAGTTCAGTTGTTTAAACAATTGACAAACTATGGTGAGGGGGTAAGAAAACACACAAATCCAGCAGCTCCTGTATTTCAATACACCGGAACCCAATATTATTGGCGAGTCGGGTAGTCCATCATCACAGTTCGAGGGCAGGCATCATTTCAGTAATTTCATCCCGTTGCATTCACATCCGTGCCTTGAATGAGATTGAATGTGATCTTTGCTCTCAAGTATGTTCCCAAGTTTTACACTTTTGTGCTTTGCATGAATGGGAATGGAACCGTGTGTGTTGAATGAGGCTCCTTGTGAGCACTGAACTTTGTCCGGTGGAGTTCCTTTTTGTGTTGCTGTAATTGTGTCATTTCTCGATGAGAAAGATTAGGCAACATTTAGTCACTTCTAGCCATGATGCTCAATTTATTTACGAATGTACCCTAGTTACTAGGGACCGTTTACGTTGGAGAACAAGATCTATTGTATGCCTGTGTATTTGGGGAAGTCAAATCTGAAATAATGATGAAATTGTGTGTATCAAAAGTTAAGACTCGTGATTTGTCGCCCTCTGGTGTGTAAAAGGTGCAAAAGCTTACAGCACCTGGTATTTCCAGGCGGTCTACCATCCAAGTACTGACCAGGCCCGAGCCTGCTTGGCTTCCGAGATCGGACGAGATCGGGCGTATTCAGGCTAGTATGGCTGTAAGCCAGGGAGGCTGTCCCTGACGCTCTACTTAAAGGGAAGGCAATATCCGTTTCTGCCGTTCATACTTACAGTTGAACTGTCTCTCTACTCTAAAGCCCGGGACACACCAGCGCGCCGCAGACAGTCCCTGCTAACACGCCACGTTGTGGCAACATTGTGGCAACGTTGTGCGTTAGCTGGGGTGCCACACCAGACCGGAACTATATATTACAAAACGAACACATTGTCTTGATAAAACAGCTGTAATTGAGTGCCTGACACGCCAGTCAAGCGCAATCTTGAGAAGGTGTGCATTTCAGTAAGGATTTCAATTGACATGCAGTATGAAACTGAAAGGAGGTTGCATCACTATGATGCATAACATTGCATGTATTGTATTTTCAAGTGTGTGCATTCATCCTGTTGTCATTTTGTTTTGAAAGCAGAAGAATCATTCAACAGGTTGCTGAGACAAATGTAAACCAGTAAAACATATGAAGAGAAACAAACCTTGAATATAAGTTCAGTTGTTTAAACATTTGACAAACTATGGTGAGGGGGTAAGAAAACACACAAATCCAGCAGCTCCTGTATTTCAATACACCAGAACCCAATATTATTGGCGAGTCGGGTAGTCCATCATCACAGTTCGAGGGCAGGCATCATTTCAGTAATTTCATCCCGTTGCATTCACATCCGTGCCTTGAATGAGATTGAATGTGATCTTTGCTCTCAAGTATGTTCCCAAGTTTTACACTTTCGTGCTTTGCATGAATGGGAATGGAACCGTGTGTGTTGAATGAGGCTCCTTGTGAGCACTGAACTTTGTCCGGTGGAGTTCCTTTTTGTGTTGCTGTAATTGTGTCATTTCTCGATGAGAAAGATTAGGCAACATTTAGTCACTTCTAGCCATGATGCTCAATTTATTTACGAATGTACCCTAGTTACTAGGGACCGTTTACGTTGGAGAACAAGATCTATTGTATGCCTGTGTATTTGGGGAAGTCAAAT
Source organism: Amia ocellicauda (assembly GCF_036373705.1). Taxonomy (NCBI): domain Eukaryota; kingdom Metazoa; phylum Chordata; class Actinopteri; order Amiiformes; family Amiidae; genus Amia; species Amia ocellicauda. Next base: position 219,095 of record NW_027102681.1, read on the forward strand.
CTGAAATAATGATGAAATTGCGTGTATCCAAAGTTAAAACTCGTGATTTGTCGCCCTCTGGTGTGCAAAAGCTTACAGCACCTGGTATTCCCAGGCGGTCTCCCATCCAAGTACTGACCAGGCCCGAGCCTGCTTGGCTTCCGAGATCGGACGAGATCGGGCGTATTCAGGCTAGTATGGCCATAAGCCAGGGAGGCTGTTCCTGACGCTCTACTTAAAGGGAAGGCAATATCCGTTTCTGCCGTTCATACTTACAGTTGAACTGTCTCTCTACTCTAAAGCCCGGGACACACCAGCGCGCCGCAGACAGTCCCTGCTAACACGCCACGTTGTGGCAACGTTGTGCGTTAGCTGGGGTGCCACACCAGACCGGAACTATATTTTACAAAACGAACACATTGTCTTGATAAAACAGCTGTAATCGAGAGCCTGACACGCCAGTCAAGCGCAATCTTGAGAAGGTGTGCATTTCAGTAAGGATTTCAATTGACATGCAGTATGAAACTGAAAGGAGGTTGCATCACTATGATGCATAACATTGCATGTATTGTATTTTCAAGTGTGTGCATTCATCCTGTTGTCATTTTGTTTTGAAAGCAGAAGAATCATTCAACAGGTTTCTGAGACAAATGTAAACCAGTAAAACATATGAAGAGAAACAAACCTTGAATATAAGTTCAGTTGTTTAAACATTTGACAAACTATGGTGAGGGGGTAAGAAAACACACAAATCCAGCAGCTCCTGTATTTCAATACACCAGAACCCAATATTATTGGCGAGTCGGGTAGTCCATCATCACAGTTCGAGGGCAGGCATCATTTCAGTAATTTCATCCCGTTGCATTCACATCCGTGCCTTGAATGAGATTGAATGTGATCTTTGCTCTCAAGTATGTTCCCAAGTTTTACACTTTCGTGCTTTGCATGAATGGGAATGGAACCGTGTGTGTTGAATGAGTCTCCTTGTGAGCACTGAACTTTGTGCGGTGGAGTTCCTTTTTGTGTTGCTGTAATTGTGTCATTTCTTGATGAGAAAGATTAGGCAACATTGAGTCACTTCTAGCCATGATGCTCAATTAATTTACGAATGTACCCTAGTTACTAGGGACCGTTTACGTTGGAGAACAAGATCTATTGTATGCCTGTGTATTTGGGGAAGTAAAATCTGAAATAATGATGAAATTGTGTGTATCCAAAGTTAAAACTCGTGATTTGTCGCCCTCTGGTGTGTAAAAGGTGCAAAAGCTTACAGCACCTGGTATTCCCAGGCGGTCTCCCATCCAAGTACTGACCAGGCCCGAGCCTGCCTGGCTTCCGAGATCGGTCGAGATCGGGCGTATTCAGGCTAGTATGGCCGTAAGCCAGGGAGGCTGTCCCTGACGCTCTACTTAAAGGGAAGGCAATATCCGTTTCTGCCGATCATACTTACAGTTGAACTGTCTCTCTACTCTAAAGCCCGGGACACACCAGCGCGCCGCAGACAGTCCCTGCTAACACGCCACGTTGTGGCAACGTTGTGGCAACGTTGTGCGTTAGCTGGGGTGCCACACCAGACCGGAACTATATTTTACAAAACGAACACATTGTCTTGATAAAACAGCTGTAATTGAGTGCCTGACACGCCAGTCAAGCGCAATCTTGAGAAGGTGTACATTTCAGTAAGGATTTCAATTGACATGCAGTATGAAACTGAAAGGAGGTTGCATCACTATGATGCATAACATTGCATGTATTGTATTTTCAAGTGTGTGCATTCATCCTGTTGTCATTTTGTTTTGAAAGCAGAAGAATCATTCAACAGGTTGCTGAGACAAATGTAAACCAGTAAAACATATGAAGAGAAACAAACCTTGAATATAAGTTCAGTTGTTTAAACATTTGACAAACTATGGTGAGGGGGTAAGAAAACACACAAATCCAGCAGCTCCTGTACTTCAATACACCAGAAGCCAATATTATTGGTGAGTCGGGTAGTCCATCATCACAGTTCGAGGGCAGGCATCATTTCAGTAATTTCATCCCGTTGCATTCACATCCGTGCCTTGAATGAGATTGAATGTGATCTTTGCTCTCAAGTATGTTCCCAAGTTTTACACTTTAGTGCTTTGCATGAATGGGAATGGAACCGTGTGTGTTGAATGAGGCTCCTTGTGAGCACTGAACTTTGTCCGGTGGAGTTCCTTTTTGTGTTGCTGTAATTGTGTCATTTCTTGATGAGAAAGATTAGGCAACATTTAGTCACTTCTAGCCATGATGCTCAATTTATTTACGAATGTACCCTAGTTACTAGGGACCGTTTACGTTGGAGAACAAGATCTATTGTATGCCTGTGTATTTGGGGAAGTCAAATCTGAAATAATGATGAAATTGTGTGTATCAAAAGTTAAAACTCGTGATTTGTCGCCCTCTGGTGTGTAAAAGGTGCAAAAGCTTACAGCACCTGGTATTCCCAGGCGGTCTCCCATCCAAGTACCGACCAGGCCCGAGCCTGCTTGGCTTCCGAGATCGGACGAGATCGGGCGTATTCAGGCTAGTATGGCCGTAAGCCAGGGAGGCTGTCCCTGATGCTCTACTTAAAGGGAAGGCAATATCCGTTTCTGCCGTTCATACTTACAGTTGAACTGTCTCTCTACTCTAAAGCCCGGGACACACCAGCGCGCCGCAGACAGTCCCTGCTAACACGCCACGTTGTGGCAACGTTGTGGCAACGTTGTGCGTTAGCTGGGGTGCCACACCAGACCGGAACTATATTTTACAAAACGAACACATTGGCTTGATAAAACAGCTGTAATTGAGTGCCTGACACGCCAGTCAAGCGCAATCTTGAGAAGGTGTGCATTTCAGTAAGGATTTCAATTGACATGCAGTATGAAACTGAAAGGAGGTTGCATCACTATGATGCATAACATTGCATGTATTGTATTTTCAAGTGTGTGCATTCATCCTGTTGTCATTTTGTTTTGAAAGCAGAAGAATCATTCAACAGGTTGCTGAGACAAATGTAAACCAGTAAAACATATGAAGAGAAACAAACCTTGAATATAAGTTCAGTTGTTTAAACATTTGACAAACTATGGTGAGGGGGTAAGAAAACACACAAATCCAGCAGCTCCTGTATTTCAATACACCAGAACCCAATATTATTGGCGAGTCGGGTAGTCCATCATCACAGTTCGAGGGCAGGCATCATTTCAGTAATTTCATCCCGTTGCATTCACATCCGTGCCTTGAATGAGATTGAATGTTATCATTACTCTCAAGTACGTTCCCAAGTTTTACACTTTCGTGCTTTGCATGAATGGGAATGGAACCGTGTGTGTTGAATGATGCTCCTTGTGAGCACTGAACTTTGTCCGGTGGAGTTCCTTTTTTGTTGCTGTAATTGTGTCATTTCTCGATGAGAAAGATTAGGCAACATTTAGTCACTTCTAGCCATGATGCTCAATTTATTTACGAATGTACCCTAGTTACTAGGGACCGTTTACGTTGGAGAACAAGATCTATTGTATGCCTGTGTATTTGGGGAAGTCAAATCTGAAATAATGATGAAATTGCGTGTATCCAAAGTTAAAACTCGTGATTTGTCGCCCTCTGGTGTGTAAAAGATGCAAAAGCTTACAGCACCTGGTATTCCCAGGCGGTCTCACATCCAAGTACTGACCAGGCCCGAGCCTGCTTAGCTTCCGAGATCGGACGAGATCAGGCGTATTCAGGCTAGTATGGCCGTAAGCCAGGGAGGCTGTCCCTGACGCTCTACTTAAAGGGAAGGCAATATCCGTTTCTGCCGCTCATACTTGCAGTTGAACTGTCTCTCTACTCTAAAGTCCGGGACACACCAGCGCGCCGCAGACAGTCCCTGCTAACACGAAACGTTGTGGCAACGTTGTGCGTTAGCTGGGGTGCCACACCAGACCGGAACTATATATTACAAAACGAACACATTGTCTTGATAATACAGCTGTAATTGAGTGCCTGACACGCCAGTCAAGCGCAATCTTGAGAAGGTGTGCATTTCAGTAAGGATTTCAATTGACATGCAGTATGAAACTGAAAGGAGGTTGCATCACTATGATGCATAACATTGCATGTATTGTATTTTCAAGTGTGTGCATTCATCCTGTTGTCATTTTGTTTTGAAAGCAGAAGAATCATTCAACAGGTTGCTGAGACAAATGTAAACCAGTAAAACATATGAAGAGAAACAAACCTTGAATATAAGTTCAGTTGTTTAAACATTTGACAAACTATGGTGAGGGGGTAAGAAAACACACAAATCCAGCAGCTCCTGTATTTCAATACACCAGAACCCAATATTATTGGCGAGTCGGGTAGTCCATCATCACAGTTCGAGGGCAGGCATCATTTCAGTAATTTCATCCCGTTGCATTCACATCCGTGCCTTGAATGAGATTGAATGTTATCATTACTCTCAAGTACGTTCCCAAGTTTTACACTTTCGTGCTTTGCATGAATGGGAATGGAACCGTGTGTGTTGAATGATGCTCCTTGTGAGCACTGAACTTTGTCCGGTGGAGTTCCTTTTTTGTTGCTGTAATTGTGTCATTTCTTGATGAGAAAGATTAGGCAACATTTAGTCACTTCTAGCCATGATGCTCAATTTATTGACGAATGTACCCTAGTTACTAGGGACCGTTTACGTTGGAGAACAAGATCTATTGTATGCCTGTGTACTTGGGGATGTAAAATCTGAAATAATGATGAAATTGCGTGTATCCAAAGTTAAAACTCGTGATTTGTCGCCCTCTGGTTTGTAAAAGGTGCAAAAGCTTACAGCAACTGGTATTCCCAGGCGGTCTCCCATCCAAGTACTGACGAGGCCCAAGCCTGCTTAGCTTCCGAGATCGGACGAGATCGGGCGTATTCAGGCTAGCATGGCCGTAAGCCAGGGAGGCTGTCCCTGACGCTCTACTTAAAGGGAAGGCAATATCCGTTTCTGCCGCTCATACTTGCAGTTGAACTGTCTCTCTACTCTAAAGTCCGTGACACACCAGCGCGCCGCAGACAGTCCCTGCTAACACGAAACGTTGTGGCAACGTTGTGCGTTAGCTGGGGTGCCACACCAGACCGGAACTATATATTACAAAACGAACACATTGTCTTGATAATACAGCTGTAATTGAGTGCCTGACACGCCAGTCAAGCGCAATCTTGAGAAGGTGTGCATTTCAGTAAGGATTTCAATTGACATGCAGTATGAAACTGAAAGGAGGTTGCATCACTATGATGCATAACATTGCATGTATTGTATTTTCAAGTGTGTGCATTCATCCTGTTGTCATTTTGTTTTGAAAGCAGAAGAATCATTCAACAGGTTGCTGAGACAAATGTAAACCAGTAAAACATATGAAGAGAAACAAACCTTGAATATAAGTTCAGTTGTTTAAACATTTGACAAACTATGGTGAGGGGGTAAGAAAACACACAAATCCAGCTGCTCCTGTATTTCAATACACCAGAACCCAATATTATTGGCGAGTCGGGTAGTCCAACATCACAGTTCGAGGGCAGGCATCATTTCAGTAATTTCATCCCGTTGCATTCACATCCGTGCCTTGAATGAGATTGAATGTGATCTTTGCTCTCAAGTATGTTCCCAAGTTTTACACTTTCGTGCTTTGCATGAATGGGAATGGAACCGTGTGTGTTGAATGAGGCTCCTTGTGAGCACTGAACTTTGTCCGGTGGAGTTCCTTTTTGTGTTGCTGTAATTGTGTCATTTCTCGATGAGAAAGATTAGGCAACATTTAGTCACTTCTAGCCATGATGCTCAATTTATTTACGAATGTACCCTAGTTACTAGGGACCGTTTACGTTGGAGAACAAGATCTATTGTATGCCTGTGTATTTGGGGAAGTCAAATCTGAAATAATGATGAAATTGCGTGTATCCAAAGTTAAAACTCGTGATTTGTCGCCCTCTGGTGTGTAAAAGATGCAAAAGCTTACAGCACCTGGTATTCCCAGGCGGTCTCCCATCCAAGTACTGACCAGGCCCGAGCCTGCTTAGCTTCCGAGATCGGGCGTATTCAGGCTAGTATGGCCGTAAGCCAGGAATGCTGTCCCTGACGCTCTACTTAAAGGGAAGGCAATATCCGTTTCTGCCGTTCATACTTACAGTTGAACTGTCTCTCTACTCTAAAGCCCGGGACACACCAGCGCGCCGCAGACAGTCCCTGCTAACACGCCACGTTGTGGCAACATTGTGGCAACGTTGTGCGTTAGCTGGGGTGCCACACCAGACCGGAACTATATATTACAAAACGAACACATTGTCTTGATAAAACAGCTGTAATTGAGTGCCTGACACGCCAGTCAAGCGCAATCTTGAGAAGGTGTGCATTTCAGTAAGGATTTCAATTGACATGCAGTATGAAACTGAAAGGAGGTTGCATCACTATGATGCATAACATTGCATGTATTGTATTTACAAGTGTGTGCATTCATCCTGTTGTCATTTTGTTTTGAAAGCAGAAGAATCATTCAACAGGTTGCTGAGACAAATGTAAACCAGTAAAACATATGAAGAGAAACAAACCTCGAATATAAGTTCAGTTGTTTAAACATTTGACAAACTATGGTGAGGGGGTAAGAAAACACACAAATCCAGCAGCTCCTGTATTTCAATACACCAGAACCCAATATTATTGGCGAGTCGGGTAGTCCATCATCACAGTTCGAGGGCAGGCATCATTTCAGTAATTTCATCCCGTTGCATTCACATCCGTGCCTTGAATGAGATTGAATGTGATCTTTGCTCTCAAGTATGTTCCCAAGTTTTACACTTTCGTGCTTTGCATGAATGGGAATGGAACCGTGTGTGTTGAATGAGGCTCCTTGTGAGCACTGAATTTTGTCCGGTGGAGTTCCTTTTTGTGTTGCTGTAATTGTGTCATTTCTCGATGAGAAAGATTAGGCAACATTTAGTCACTTCTAGCCATGATGCTCAATTTATTTACGAATGTACCCTAGTTACTAGGGACCGTTTACATTGGAGAACAAGATCTATTGTATGCCTGAGTATTTGGGGAAGTCAAATCTGAAATAATGATGAAATTGCGTGTATCCAAAGTTAAAACTCGTGATTTGTCGCCCTCTGGTGTGTAAAAGATGCAAAATCTTACAGCACCTGGTATTCCCAGGCGGTCTCCCATCCAAGTACTGACCAGGCCCGAGCCTGCTTAGCTTCCGAGATCAGACGAGATCGGGCGTATTCAGGCTAGTATGGCCGTAAGCCAGGGAGACTGTCCCTGACGCTCTACTTAAAGGGAAGGCAATATCCGTTTCTGCCGTTCATACTTACAGTTGAACTGTCTCTCTACTCTAAAGCCCTGGACACACCAGCGCGCCGCAGACAGTCCCTGCTAACACGCCACGTTGTGGCAGCGTTGTGGCAACGTTGTGCGTTAGCTGGGGTGCCACACCAGACCGGAACTATATATTACAAAACGAACACATTGTCTTGATAAAACAGCTGTAATTGAGTGCCTGACACGCCAGTCAAGCGCAATCTTGAGAAGGTGTGCATTTCAGTAAGGATTTCAATTGACATGCAGTATGAAACTGAAAGGAGGTTGCATCACTATGATGCATAACATTGCATGTATTGTATTTTCAAGTGTGTGCATTCATCCTGTTGTCATTTTGTTTTGAAAGCAGAAGAATCATTCAACAGGTTGCTGAGACAAATGTAAACCAGTAAAACATATGAAGAGAAACAAACCTTGAATATAAGTTCAGTTGTTTAAACATTTGACAAACTATGGTGAGGGGGTAAGAAAACACACAAATCCAGCAGCTCCTGTATTTCAATACACCAGAACCCAATATTATTGGCGAGTCGGGTAGTCCATCATCACAGTTCGAGGGCAGGCATCATTTCAGTAATTTCATCCCGTTGCATTCACATCCGTGCCTTGAATGAGATTGAATGTGATCTTTGCTCTCAAGTATGTTCCCAAGTTTTACACTTTCGTGCTTTGCATGAATGGGAATGGAACCGTGTGTTTTGAATGAGGCTCCTTGTGAGCACTGAACTTTGTCCGGTGGAGTTCCTTTTTGTGTTGCTGTAATTGTGTCATTTCTCGATGAGAAAGATTAGGCAACATTTAGTCACTTCTAGCCATGATGCTCAATTTATTTACGAATGTACCCTAGTTACTAGGGACCGTTTACGTTGGAGAACAAGATCTATTGTATGCCTGTGTATTTGGGGAAGTCAAATCTGAAATAATGATGAAATTGCGTGTATCCAAAGTTAAAACTCGTGATTTGTCGCCCTCTGGTGTGTAAAAGATGCAAAAGCTTACAGCACCTGGTATTCCCAGGCGGTCTCCCATCCAAGTACTGACCAGGCCCGAGCCTGCTTAGCTTCCGAGATCGGACGAGATCGGGCGTATTCAGGCTAGTATGGCAGTAAGCCAGGGAGGCTGTCCCTGACGCTCTACTTAAAGGGAAGGCAATATCCGTTTCTGCCGCTCATACTTACAGTTGAACTGTCTCTCTACACTCATGCCGGGGACACACCAGCGCGCCGCAGACAGTCCCTGCTAACACGCCACGTTGTGGCAACGTTGTGCGTTAGCTGGGGTGCCACACCAGACCGGAACTATATTTTACAAAAAAAAACACATTGTCTTGATAAAACAGCTGTAATTGAGTGCCTGACACGCCAGTCAAGCGCAATCTTGAGAAGGTGTGCATTTCAGTAAGGATTTCAATTGACATGCAGTATGAAAATGAAAGGAGGTTGCATCACTATGATGCATAACATTGCATGTATTGTATTTTCAAGTGTGTGCATTCATCCTGTTGTCATTTTGTTTTGAAAGCAGAAGAATCATTCAACAGGTTGCTGAGACAAATGTAAACCAGTAAAACATATGAAGAGAAACAAACCTTGAATATAAGTTCAGTTGTTTAAACATTTGACAAACTATGGTGAGGGGGTAAGAAATGACACAAATCCAGCAGCTCCTGTATTTCAATACACCAGAAGCCAATATTATTGGCGAGTCGGGTAGTCCATCATCACAGTTCGAGGGCAGGCATCATTTCAGTAATTTCATCCCGTTGCATTCACATCCGTGCCTTGAATGAGATTGAATGTGATCTTTGCTCTCAAGTATGTTCCCAAGTTTTACACTTTCGTGCTTTGCATGAATGGGAATGGAACCGTGTGTGTTGAATGAGGCTCCTTGTGAGCACTGAACTTTGTCCGGTGGAGTTCCTTTTTGTGTTGCTGTAATTGTGTCATTTCTTGATGAGAAAGATTAGGCAACATTTAGTCACTTCTAGCCATGATGCTCAATTTAGTTACGAATGTACCCTAGTTACTAGGGACCGTTTACGTTGGAGAACAAGATCTATTGTATGCCTGTGTATTTGGGGAAGTAAAATCTGAAATAACGATGAAATTGTGTGTATCCAAAGTTAAAACTCGTGATTTGTCGCCCTCTGGTGTGTAAAAGGTGCAAAAGCTTACAGCACCTGGTATTCCCAGGCGGTCTCCCATCCAAGTACTGACCAGGCCCGAGCCTGCTTGGCTTCCGAGATCGGACGAGATAGGGCGTATTCAGGCTAGTATGGCCGTAAGCCAGGTAGGCTGTCCACGACGCTCTACTTAAAGGGAAGGCAATATCCGTTTCTGCCGTTCATACTTACAGTTGAACTGTCTCTCTACTCTAAAGCCCAGGACACACCAGCGCGCCGCAGACAGTCCCTGCTAACACGCCACGTTGTGGCAACGTTGTGCGTTAGCTGGGGTGCCACACCAGACCGGAACTATATTTTACAAAACGAACACATTGTCTTGATAAAACAGCTGTAATTGAGTGCCTGACACGCCAGTCAAGCGCAATCTTGAGAAGGTGTGCATTTCAGTAAGGATTTCAATTGACATGCAGTATGAAACTGAAGGGAGGTTGCATCACTATGATGCATAACATTGCATGTATTGTATTTTCAAGTGTGTGCATTCATCCTGTTGTCATTTTGTTTTGAAAGCAGAAGAATCATTCAACAGGTTGCTGAGACAAATGTAAACCAGTAAAACATATGAAGAGAAACAAACCTTGAATATAAGTTCAGTTGTTTAAACATTTGACAAACTATGGTGAGGGGGTAAGAAAACACACAAATCCAGCAGCTCCTGTATTTCAATACACCAGAACCCAATATTATTGGCGAGTCGGGTAGTCCATCATCACAGTTCGAGGGCAGGCATCATTTCAGTAATTTCATCCCGTTGCATTCACATCCGTGCCTTGAATGAGATTGAATGTGATCTTTGCTCTCAAGTATGTTCCCAAGTTTTACACTTTCGTGCTTTGCATGAATGGGAATGGAACCGTGTGTGTTGAATGATGCTCCTTGTGAGCACTGAACTTTGTCCGGTGGAGTTCCTTTTTGTGTTGCTGTAATTGTGTCATTTCTTGATGAGAAAGATTAGGCAACATTTAGTCACTTCTAGCCATGATGCTCAATTTATTGACGAATGTACCCTAGTTACTAGGGACCGTTTACGTTGGAGAAGAAGATCTATTGTATGCCTGTGTATTTGGGGAAGTAAAATCTGAAATAATGATGAAATTGCGTGTATCCAAAGTTAAAACTCGTGATTTGTCGCCCTCTGGTGTGTAAAAGGTGCAAAAGCTTACAGCACCTGGTATTCTCAGGCGGTCAACCATCCAAGTACCGACCAGGCCTGAGCCTGCTTGGCTTCCAAGATCGGACGAGATCGGGCGTATTCAGGCTAGTATGGCCGTAAGCCAGGGAGGCTGTCCCTGACGCTCTACTTAAAGGGAAGGCAATATCCGTTTCTGCCGTTCATACTTACAGTTGAACTGTCTCTCTACTCTAAAGCCCGGGCCACACCAGCGCGCCGCAGACAGTCCCTGCCAACACGCCACGTTGTGGCAACGTTGTGCGTTAGCTGGGGTGCCACTGCAGACCGGAACTATATTTTACAAAACGAACACATTGTCTTGATAAAACAGCTGTAATTGAGTGCCTGACACGCCAGTCAAGCGCAATCTTGAGAAGGTGTGCATTTCAGTAAGGATTTCAATTGACATGCAGTATGAAACTGAAAGGAGGTTGCATCACTATGATGCATAACATTGCATGTATTGTATTTTCAAGTGTGTGCATTCATCCTGTTGTCATTTTGTTTTGAAAGCAGAAGAATCATTCAACAGGTTGCTGAGACAAATGTAAACCAGTAAAATATATGAAGAGAAACAAACCTTGAATATAAGTTCAGTTGTTTAAACATTTGACAAACTATGGTGAGGGAGTAAGAAAACACACAAATCCAGCAGCTCCTGTATTTCAATACACCAGAACCCAATATTATTGGCGAGTCGGGTAGTCCATCATCACAGTTCGAGGGCAGGCATCATTTCAGTAATTTCATCCCGTTGCATTCACATCCGTGCCTTGAATGAGATTGAATGTGATCTTTGCTCTCAAGTATGTTCCCAAGTTTTACACTTTCGTGCTTTGCATGAATGGGAATGGAACCGTGTGTGTTGAATGAGTCTCCTTGTGAGCACTGAACTTTGTGCGGTGGAGTTCCTTTTTGTGTTGCTGTAATTGTGTCATTTCTTGATGAGAAAGATTAGGCAACATTGAGTCACTTCTAGCCATGATGCTCAATTAATTTACGAATGTACCCTAGTTACTAGGGACCGTTTACGTTGGAGAACAAGATCTATTGTATGCCTGTGTATTTGGGGAAGTAAAATCTGAAATAATGATGAAATTGTGTGTATCCAAAGTTAAGACTCGTGATTTGTCGCCCTCTGGTGTGTAAAAGGTGCAAAAGCTTAAAGCACCTGGTATTCCCAGGTGGTCTCCCATCCAAGTACTGACCAGGCCCGAGCCTGCCTGGCTTCCGAGATCGGTCGAGATCGGGCGTATTCAGGCTAGTATGGCCGTAAGCCAGGGAGGCTGTCCCTGACGCTCTACTTAAAGGGAAGGCAATATCCGTTTCTGCCGTTCATACTTACAGTTGAACTGTCTCTCTACTCTAAAGCCCGGGACACACCAGCGCGCCGCAGACAGTCCCTGCTAACACGCCACGTTGTGGCAACGTTGTGGCAACGTTGTGCGTTAGCTGGGGTGCCACACCAGACCGGAACTATATTTTACAAAACGAACACATTGTCTTGATAAAACAGCTGTAATTGAGTGCCTGACACGCCAGTCAAGCGCAATCTTGAGAAGGTGTGCATTTCAGAAAGGATTTCAATTGACATGCAGTATGAAACTGAAAGGAGGTTGCATCACTATGATGCATAACATTGCATGTATTGTATTTTCAAGTGTGTGCATTCATCCTGTTGTCATTTTGTTTTGAAAGCAGAAGAATCATTCAACAGGTTGCTGAGACAAATGTAAACCAGTAAAACATATGAAGAGAAACAAACCTTGAATATAAGTTCAGTTGTTTAAACATTTGACAAACTATGGTGAGGGGGTAAGAAAACACACAAATTCAGCAGCTCCTGTATTTCAATACACCAGAACCCAATATTATTGGCGAGTCGGGTAGTCCATCATCACAGTTCGAGGGCAGGCATCATTTCAGTAATTTCATCCCGTTGCATTCACATCCGTGCCTTGAATGAGATTGAATGTGATCTTTGCTCTCAAGTATGTTCCCAAGTTTTACACTTTCGTGCTTTGCATGAATGGGAATGGAACCGTGTGTGTTGAATGAGGCTCCTTGTGAGCACTGAACTTTGTCCGGTGGAGTTCCTTTTTGTGTTGCTGTAATTGTGTCATTTCTCGATGAGAAAGATTAGGCAACATTTAGTCACTTCTAGCCATGATGCTCAATTTATTTACGAATGTACCCTAGTTACTAGGGACCGTTTACGTTGGAGAACAAGATCTATTGTATGCCTGTGTATTTGGGGAAGTCAAATCTGAAATAATGATGAAATTGCGTGTATCCAAAGTTAAAACTCGTGATTTGTCGCCCTCTGGTGTGTAAAAGATGCAAAAGCTTACAGCACCTGGTATTCCCAGGCGGTCTCCCATCCAAGTACTGACCAGGCCCGAGCCTGCTTGGCTTCCGAGATCGGACGAGATCGGGCGTATTCAGGCTAGTATGGCCGTAAGCCAGGGAGGCTGTCCCTGACGCTCTACTTAAAGGGAAGGCAATATCCGTTTCTGCCGTTCATACTTACAGTTGAACTGTCTCTCTACTCTAAAGCCCGGGACACACCAGCGCGCCGCAGACAGTCCCTGCTAACACGTCACGTTGTGGCAACATTGTGGCAACGTTGTGCGTTAGCTGGGGTGCCACACCAGACCGGAACTATGTATTACAAAACGAACACATTGTCTTGATAAAACAGCTGTAATTGAGTGCCTGACACGCCAGTCAAGCGCAATTTTGAGAAGGTGTGCATTTCAGTAAGGATTTCAATTGACATGCAGTATGAAACTGAAAGGAGGTTGCATCACTATGATGCATAACATTGCATGTATTGTATTTTCAAGTGTGTGCATTCATCCTGTTGTCATTTTGTTTTGAAAGCAGAAGAATCATTCAACAGGTTGCTGAGACAAATGTAAACCAGTAAAACATATGAAGAGAAACAAACCTTGAATATAAGTTCAGTTGTTTAAACATTTGACAAACTATGGTGAGGGGGTAAGAAAACACACAAATCCAGCAGCTCCTGTATTTCAATACACCAGAACCCAATATTATTGGCGAGTCGGGTAGTCCATCATCACAGTTCGAGGGCAGGCATCATTTCAGTAATTTCATCCCGTTGCATTCACATCCGTGCCTTGAATGAGATTGAATGTGATCTTTGCTCTCAAGTATGTTCCCAAGTTTTACACTTTCGTGCTTTGCATGAATGGGAATGGAACCGTGTGTGTTGAATGAGGCTCCTTGTGAGCACTGAACATTGTCCAGTGGAGTTCCTTTTTGTGTTGCTGTAATTGTGTCATTTCTCGATGAGAAAGATTAGGCAACATTTAGTCACTTCTAGCCATGATGCTCAATTTATTTACGAATGTACCCTAGTTACTAGGGACCGTTTACGTTGGAGAACAAGATCTATTGTATGACTGTGTATTTGGGGAAGTCAAATCTGAAATAATGATGAAATTGCGTGTATCCAAAGTTAAAACTCGTGATTTGTCGCCCTCTGGTGTGTAAAAGATGCAAAAGATTACAGCACCTGGTATTCCCAGGCGGTCTCCCATCCAAGTACTGACCAGGAACGAGCCTGCTTAGCTTCCAAGATCGGACGAGATCGGGCGTATTCAGGCTAGTATTGCCGTAAGCCAGGAAGGCTGTCCCTGACGCTCTACTTAAAGGGAAGGCAATATCCGTTTCTGCCGTTCATACTTACAGTTGAACTGTCTCTCTACTCTAAAGCCCGGGACACACCAGCGCGCCGCAGACAGTCCCTGCTAACACGCCACGTTGTGGCAACATTGTGGCAACGTTGTGCGTTAGCTGGGGTGCCACACCAGACCGGAACTATATATTACAAAACGAACACATTCTCTTGATAAAACAGCAGTAATTGAGTGCCTGACACGCCAGTCAAGCGCAATCTTGAGAAGGTGTGCATTTCAGTAAGGATTTCAAATGACATGCAGTATGAAACTGAATGGAGGTTGCATCACTATGATGCATAACATTGCATGTATTGTATTTTCAAGTGTGTGCATTCATCCTGTTGTCATTTTGCTTTGAAAGCAGAAGAATCATTCAACAGGTTGCTGAGACAAATGTAAACCAGTAAAACATATGAAGAGAAACAAACCTTGAATATAAGTTCAGTTGTTTAAACATTTGACAAACTATGGTGAGGGGGTAAGAAAACACACAAATCCAGCAGCTCCTGTATTTCAATACACCAGAACCCAATATTATTGGCGAGTCGGGTAGTCCATCATCACAGTTCGAGGGCAGGCATCATTTCAGTAATTTCATCCCGTTGCATTCACATCCGTGCCTTGAATGAGATTGAATGTTATCTTTGCTCTCAAGTATGTTCCCAAGTTTTACACTTTCGTGCTTTGCATGAATGGGAATGGAACCGTGTGTGTTGAATGAGGCTCCTTGTGAGCACTGAACTTTGTCCGGTGGAGTTCCTTTTTGTGTTGCTGTAATTGTGTCATTTCTCGATGAGAAAGATTAGGCAACATTTAGTCACTTCTAGCCATGATGCTCAATTTATGTACGAATGTACCCTAGTTACTAGGGACCGTTTACGTTGGAGAACAAGATCTATTGTATGCCTGTGTATTTGGGGAAGTCAAATCTGAAATAATTATGAAATTGCGTGTATCCAAAGTTAAAACTCGTGATTTGTCGCCCTCTGGTGTGTAAAAGATGCAAAAGCTTACAGCACCTGGTATTCCCAGGCGGTCTCCCATCCAAGTACTGACCAGGCCCGAGCCTGCTTGGCTTCCGAGATCGGACGAGATCGGGCGTATTCAGGCTAGTATGGCCGTAAGCCAGGGAGGCTGTCCCTGACGCTCTACTTAAAGGGAAGGCAATATCCGTTTCTGCCGTTCATACTTACAGTTGAACTGTCTCTCTACTCTAAAGCCCGGGACACACCAGCGCGCCGCAGCCAGTCCCTGCTAACACGCCACGTTGTGGCAACATTGTGGCAACATTGTGGCAACGTTGTGCGTTAGCTGGGGTGCCACACCAGACCGGAACTATATATTACAAAACGAACACATTGTCTTGATAAAACAGCTGTAATTGAGTGCCTGACACGCCAGTCAAGCGCAATCTTGAGAAGGTGTGCATTTCAGTAAGGATTTCAATTGACATGCAGTATGAAACTGAAAGGAGGTTGCATCACTATGATGCATAACATTGCATGTATTGTATTTTCAAGTGTGTGCATTCATCCTGTTGTCATTTTGTTTTGAAAGCAGAAGAATCATTCAACAGGTTGCTGAGACAAATGTAAACCAGTAAAACATATGAAGAGAAACAAACCTTGAATATAAGTTCAGTTGTTTAAACATTTGACAAACTATGGTGAGGGGGTAAGAAAACACACAAATCCAGCAGCTCCTGTATTTCAATACACCAGAACCCAATATTATTGGCGAGTCGGGTAGTCCATCATCACAGTTCGAGGGCAGGCATCATTTCAGTAATTTCATCCCGTTGCATTCACATCCGTGCCTTGAATGAGATTGAATGTGATCTTTGCTCTCAAGTATGTTCCCAAGTTTTACACTTTCGTGCTTTGCATGAATGGGAATGGAACCGTGTGTGTTGAATGAGGCTCCTTGTGAGCACTGAACTTTGTCCGGTGGAGTTCCTTTTTGTGTTGCTGTAAATGTGTCATTTCTCGATGAGAAAGATTAGGCAACATTTAGTCACTTCTAGCCATGATGCTCAATTTATTTACGAATGTACCCTAGTTACTAGGGACCGTTTACGTTGGAGAACAAGATCTATTGTATGCCTGTGTATTTGGGGAAGTCAAATCTGAAATAATGATGAAATTGCGTGTATCCAAAGTTAAAACTCGTGATTTGTCGCCCTCTGGTGTGTAAAAGATGCAAAAGCTTACAGCACCTGGTATTCCCAGACGGTCTCCCATCCAAGTACTGACCAGGCCCGAGCCTGCTTAGCTTCCGAGATCGGACAAGATCGGGCGTATTCAGGCTAGTATGGCCGTAAGCCAGGGAGGTTGTCCCTGACGCTCTACTTAAAGGGAAGGCAATATCCGTTTCTGCCGCTCATACTTGCAGTTGAACTGTCTCTCTATTCTAAAGTCCGGGACACACCAGCGCGCCGCAGATAGTCCCTGCTAACACGCCACGTTGTGGCAACGTTGTGCGTTAGCTGGGGTGCCACACCAGACCGGAACTATATTTTACAAAACGAACACATTGTCTTGATAATACAGCTGTAATTGAGTGCCTGACACGCCAGTCAAGCGCAATCTTGAGAAGGTGTGCATTTCAGTAAGGATTTCAATTGACATGCAGTATGAAACTGAAAGGAGGTTGCATCACTATGATGCATAACATTGCATGTATTGTATTTTCAAGTGTGTGCATTCATCCTGTTGTCATTTTGTTTTGAAAGCAGAAGAATCATTCAACAGGTTGCTGAGACAAATGTAAACCAGTAAAACATATGAAGAGAAACAAACCTTGAATATAAGTTCAGTTGTTTAAACATTTGACAAACTATGGTGAGGGGGTAAGAAAACACACAAATCCAGCAGCTCCTGTATTTCAATACACCAGAACCCAATATTATTGGCGAGTCGGTTAGTCCATCATCACAGTTCGAGGGCAGGCATCATTTCAGTAATTTCATCCCGTTGCATTCACATCCGTGCCTTGAATGAGATTGAATGTGATCTTTGCTCTCAAGTATGTTCCCAAGTTTTACACTTTCGTGCTTTGCATGAATGGGAATGGAACCGTGTGTGTTGAATGAGGCTCCTTGTGAGCACTGAA